>NC_056739.1:1848999662-1849034662 GCF_019279795.1 Protopterus annectens | reverse complement strand
AATAATTGCACCTTATTCATCTGTTTTTGCTGTATTTGTGTTTTTTTTCTATTTTATTACTTTATTTTGCTGTTTCTACTTGTTCTTAAAAGTATTCATTTGCATTTATTCTGCTGCATTCATTACTGCTTGTTAGAAGCCTGTTTAAATTGTAACTGTTATTCTACACATTTTTGTTTAAGCACTTGGGCTAGAGGGCAGTTATTTTGCATTAGGAAGATTTGTGGTCTACACTCTTGTGGCAGGAGAGGTAGCTTACACCCTTCTAAGTTGGGAATTGCTGGTTGAAGGCTTAGTGTGTCTGTTATTCTAAAAGTGTCTTAGTTCTAGTTTAAGAACTTGGGCTTCAGGCCAATTATTTTACATTAAGAAGGTTTGGGGTCGATACTCTTGTGGGAGCAGAGGGTAGATTCTACCCTTCTGAACTGGGAATTGCTGGTTGAATGCTTATTGTGCCTGCTTATTTGAACTGTTTCTCTCTGAAATTGGTGCACTTTGCTGTAGCAGTCTAGATTCAGACCTGCTGAATCTAGCTCTGTTTGTATAACTTGAGCAGTAAACCAGGCCATCTTCTATTGGAGAGGGTTTCTTTGCACCCTAGTGACAGAATTGTGCAGTTTTAACTCATCTAATAAAAGGTTGCTGGAGCAGGGCTCCGTTTTGAGCTTTTTATTGATTAATTGGTTAATTTGTTTAAATCAGTTTGCTCTTGTTTCCTTCTGTTATATTTAAGTGTGTATCTGGGTTCCCCTGTGTTAAATCAACCTAAACAGAGTTTAAATATAATTAGTATAGTCTGGTTAGGTTTTGCTGGATCCATATCTGTTTGTGTGATTCCTGTATTTCCTGCTATACCATCTTGTATTGCCTGGGGCCTGCCTGCACTTAGTGGGAGTAAGTGAACTGGTTGGAGCTGGTCTGACATAGGGTGACATAGCGTGTTTAGCTAAGAGCTCAGGGACAAGGGTTGATTGGTCAATTCCAGTGTTTCTATTTTACTTTCATTTTTGTTGTATTTAAACCCCTGGATTTGCATGAGTTTATGCTTGTTTGCATGTCGCTCACTGCCGCTGTGCTGTTTTACCCCTTTGCAAGGTATTTCAGCTGCATTTTTTCCCTTACCAGCACTCTTGTGTAAGTGAGACCCTCCCTTGCAGCTACTATATTGATTCTATCCAGCCCTACTGACACCTACAGATATTCTTCTTAGATAGTACCCATTCTACTATCCTTGACATCTCTTCCACCGATTCTGACAATCATAGATGGACAATTTCCTATGGTTTCTCCTGCTAGTCTGGTTGATATGGGCATCCTGAGACAGTGTAGCCATTGCTTCATGTGCACGGACAGCCTTCTACTACTATCACCTAGGAACACAATATGTGAGAAATGCAATTACATTAAGGACCTAGAATCCTTGCTGTCCCAATCACAAGCCAGTGCATCTGGCACTGATAAGGTTGTCTGCACAAACACTACAAACACCACACCTCTAACACCACCCTCACCTGTATAAAACACTCCTGCATATACGGAGGTTGTCAACAAAAACAAACCTAAACAAAAGAGACCTCTAAAGCAAAAACACACATGCACATCACAACTCACAGCGCCAAGCACCACACATAGTACACATGCTTGTGTCTCACAGCCTGTAAGGCCCAGCTACAAACCTAACATACTAGTTACAGGAGACTCTATCGTGAGACATACAGATATTCCCCTCACCAGGACAGGCAAGGAGGAAGTCATGGTAAGTTGATAGTCAGGTGCTAGAATCTGCAATATCATGCACACATTCAAGTCTCTTAACAACAGGTACTGTTATGACTCTGTCATAGTCAATGTTGGTGTGAATAACTTGAGACATACCTCTTTGGACTATATGAAGAGAGACATGATTAAACTCATTGACTATGTGCCCCAGGCAGGTATGTCCCTAGCCTTAAGCAACATCCTACTATCACCCAGAATGATGCCTCCATACAAACAGAAAATGATTGACTTTAACAACTGATTTTAACATTTTAATTGCAGATGTAATGAGCATTGAATTTAAATCATATGACTACCATATGTTGTTTTTTTTCCCTTCTCACTGTTAATATCTATCAGATTTTAAGTCTTCAGTTTGCTATGCTACCTGTATATAAGACTAAGTATCCTAATTGCACTCTTGTATACAATGTCACTACCTGCTACTACTGTAAGAACTGTCTTTGTTATACAAGATTATTGGTCTTGTCTCCCACTTGACCAATTTATTCTGTTCTAGTCTTTTTACCATTATGAATGTCTGTTACTATTCATTTCTTTATTGTATTATACAATTTTTTTTCTACTAACAAAATAGTTTACTAATACTGGAGCTTTTCTCCCCAGGCCTCCACTGAAAAAGGGTTTTATGCACAGTTGGACTCTCCCGGTAAACAAATGTAAAATAAATAAATTGGCTTTGTTTCAGGTGTCATTCCAATGGGATCCAGTACCTGACAGCCTAGGAGGACATGATTGACAGACCACAATGCTTTGCAAGAGATGGCCTTCATCTGTCTCCCCTCGGTTTCAGGCTTCTGGCAAAGGATCTTGCCCCCCCCCCCCCCGCAGTGTCTTTTTTAGGCAAACTCATGAGCACAAAATTACCAATGTGAAACATTTTTCTAAACAAAAGTTAAAGGTCATGCTGCTAAATGCTAGGCGTCTTAGCATGAAACTGCACTCATTGCAAGCATTCCTCACCCTGGAGAATGGTGACATTTGTGCAGTCACTGAAACCTGGTTCAAAGCTACTGAGAGCACCCCATGCTTAACAGGTTATTCATCCTACCCTACTTTCAGACCCCGAACAGAGGGCTACCATGCCAAAGGAGGTGGAGTTTCAATATTTATCAAAGACATACACACCTCCAGGCTGGTCAAACACTATATCACACAGAAGACACTCCAAGTGCAGTTAACTGTTGACAAAACACCTATTCAAATTATAGCTATCTACAAACCCCCAACCATGACTCAGGATGCCCACTCCACTTATCTGCACTTACTTGAATCCATCAAGATTCAACCCTCGATGCTGAACCTGAGTGAATTTAACTACTCAACCATAGAGTGTAACACCTATTCTAGCCCAAACACAAATGCCCAGAGATTCCTCGACTTCATCAATACCAATGCATTGAATCAGCTGGTTGACACCCCCATGAGAGGTGAAAATATCCTGGACCTGGTAATAACCAACACGAATAACCACTGTAGCATCTCTACAGTGTCATCATCCTTGGTAAGATCCAACCATAAAGTGATCACTTTCAAAGTTACCATCTCCCCTGACCCCCACCCCTTTATCAGGATCAAACAAAAAACTTTTCCAAAGCTGACTACAATCTCTTGAGAGCAGGTATAAGCAGCTTCACAGCCACCATCCCTTCATTTGGAATGAGCACTAATGTCCAAGCCTTCACAAAAAACTATATGAGCACCTACATAGCTGCGTGGACTCAGCAATACATAACAGGACCAAATCATCTACCTCAAGGAAGAGTAAACCTGTCTGGTGGACAGTAACAATAAGCAAGCTCTATAATAAAAGGAAAGAAATTTCAGTCCAGGACCAAGAAGGAGCAGGTGCCATGCTGGAAGCAATCTCTCCTCCATCTGAACAAGCAAATAAGGTCACTGTGAAATCCTCTAAGGCTAACTTTGAGTCCAAATTGGCCACATCTACTAACGACAATCACAAGGCCTTCTTCACGTATGTCCACAATCTCAATGGTAACACTCAAATCTGCTCTGAACTGGTGGTCAAGACCACCACATACAAAAATGCCCTAGACATAGCCAATCTGCTGGCAGACAGATTCAGTGAAAACTTCACTCCCCTGTCCCTCTCATCAATAAACCAGGAAATCCCCAGCACCTACCCTCCCCTTATCACCAGGGAGCAGGTCTTTAATGCCCTCTCAAAGGCAAAAATATAGCCTCCATGGGACCTGACAGCATGCCTAGCTGCATCTTACATGAACTCAAGCATGAGCTCTCAGCATCATTAGGCACCCAATTTAACCAAAGTCTGAGCACCGGCTTCATCCCTGATGAATGGAGGATAGTCACTGTCATCCCTCTACACAAAGCTGGAGCATCCACTGACCCAGACAATTATAGGTCTAGCAGCCTTACTAGCCTAATCTGCAAGGCCATGGAATGCATTATCATGGACCTTATAAACAAGGACATTGGCAAACTCCAAACGCTTGACCTCCACGCAGTTTGGTTTTTGTCAAAGGGAGATCATGCCTATTAAACTTGGTAGACTTCTTCAAAACAATCATCAAAGTCATGGATGAGGGGAAGATGGTGCTCATCGCCTGCCTTGAACTAGCCAAAACCTTCAACTCTATTCCCCAGTCGTGCATAATAGATAAACTCTCCCAGATAAGCATCAACCCATATGTTACCAGATGGGTAGCTAACTGGCTCTCTGATAAAACACACTCAGTCAAAATAGGGAAAGGCACCTCTAGTAGTAGGCCCGTAATGAGCAGCGTACCCCAAGGATTGGTCTGTGGGACTCTACTGTTTGGGATATATTTTTCTGAGGTACAAGCCAAAACCAGTGGTCTGTGACTAACCAGATTTGCAGAAGACTACAAGCTGGATGCTGTCTTAAATTCCGCTAGTGATGTGAACATCCTCCAAGAGAGCCTTACCCAAACTAATGACTGGTGCCAGAAGCATAGTCTCAAACTGAATGCCAAGAAATGCATCCTTATCCCCTTTGGGGAAAATGGTATCCCCACTAATTATCACATTAATAACAATGTAGTAAGCATGCAATCAGTCATGAGGGACTTGGGCACCCAGATTAATAGCACCCTTACTTTTGACCACCACCATGCCTCCGTTGTATGGAAGTTTTTCCACATGGCCCACCTCATAAGTAAGGGTATTTCATCCAGGAACAAGGAAGTCATAACATCCCTGTACTCCTCCCTTATCAGACCCATTATTGACTGCATTGTCCCCTTCGGCATGTACTTGCCAAGCACATGCAGCAGCTAGAGAGACCACAGAGGTTCCTGACCAGGAAAATCCTGGGTCTCAAACACCTATCCTATACAGATAGGCTAAAAGCCCTCTCCCCATACTCAGTCTCATGCAGACTCAGCCTTGATGGAATTGCTGCATATCTGTAAGTTAAACTCCATTCATGCAACCTGCATGCGAGGCCTCAACCTGGTCTGTGATATTAATATAACTTGTTGGTGGGATAGATTTGTGTCCCAAAGACTCCCCCATCTGTGGAATAGACTTCCTCTCCATGTCAAGCAGAGTACCTCGCTAGCCCTCTGTAAGAAGAACCTGGATGACTGGATGGAAAACAGAAAATACACCCTAGGATCTCACCTATGCTCCTGCTGGACAGGGGAAACAGGTGCTGACTTTGTGGGAACATGGACAAAATTCTTGGCTAGGCTTATAAGGGTCTCTGGGAAATTAGCCCTGTATCATCCTTTGAACCTATGAACCTATGAAAATACTATAACACTAGTTGAGGACCAAATTATGCCAGTTTGAGTTATTCAAATGAGTGAAAATTGCAGTACTTAGATAATCTTACATAAAGAACTTTTGTAAATCTTTTCAGTTCTCAATGCCCAAGCTCATTTATTAGGAGATATCTTGATATGACCAACTGCTTTATTCATGTACATGGCTGTACCTTAGTAGAGTAAAATCATCCTAACCAATTTCTTCTAATCTGAGTAAATTCATCTTCTAATCTCATACTTTACAAGAGTCATAGTACTTGTTGGATGTCAGAAAGAAGAGAGTGTGTTCCTAACTACAATAAGGTCTTATGACCTTAAGATCAAATTAAAGTCAATAACCTAAACACTCAATTAGTACAATTCTCCAGGGAACAAATGAAGCATTTGCAATGGACATTCCTCAATGGTTAACATTCAGTGAAATAACAGAAGACATTATTATGGGTGTCATAGGTATTATTTGGAAGCCCTCACTGAATGATTTTAGCTGTGCGTCTTTGTAACTGCACTGTCTCACAGCTGATAATTGTGACTACAAGAGCAGACATCTATGATCAGCAGAACACACTTGACTGGATAATCAATGCACCAACTAATGTCAAAAAAGTTGGTATAATGGCAGAATCCATCAGTATCCACCAAGCTACAGTGTCACTCAAACATCCAGATGCTACAAAGGATTTTCTACTCCAGCAAATATAGTATATAATAGATACAGCAGCAATTGAATTGCTTTAGCCAAGTTCTACCCTCTGTAGAGTGGATCATACTATACTACTAAAAAACACGAAGGCATTCTCTCTCTCAAACAATACAGTATACATGAGGTAATATAAACATGCATTATAATGCTTGAGTTCCCACTTGTAACATGAGAGTTTAAAAGTTATTTACAAAAAAGGCAATAAAGCAATATGGTAAAGTCATTCGTATATCTCCAATACGTAAGGACTTCATCGTTTAGAGGGGAAGTAATGACAACTCAGAGTTTAAGACAAGAGTACAGAAAGTACTGTATATAAAATCTTAGTTCTTACAGGCAACAGCATGTGTATCAGTAATCAGAACCAGAGGGGCAGTTGATAGAGAGAGCAGGTAATTGAAAAAGGTAAAGTGTCAACAGAAAAAGGGGGGTGGCTATGGGTAAGAGAGGGAAAATTAAAGATATATATATATATATATATATATATATATATATATATATATATATACATACTTTTTCATTTATAAATAAGAGAGAAGAGAAGTAGTTAGAACCAAGTGAAATCTGAGAAAGGGGAGTAAGCAAAGTGGGAAAAGAAGGGAGTGAGGTAAATATGAGTAGTGGAAAAATTTAGTGAAAAAAGGTATTAAGAGTTATAGTCCTGTGGCTAGAATTATGTATGACTTGAGAAGGGGTCTGTATGCAAAGGTGGTCAGGTGATTAAGTTCATAGTGGTTGTGTACAGGAGCAAGTCCAGGTATTTGTAAAGTGGACTTTTTAGGGCAATTTTACATAGGTGGGGCTTTGTGATAGATCTGATTGTTAAAGGTAGCTTAGTCCAGTGGATAGAGGGAAGTTAGTTGTAGAGGGCTTCACCAATTGATTTTTTATCTTGTAGATGTCAAAGAGGTTTTGTCTGGTGGTTCTAAGTTTTCTGGTTGGGAGGTAGTCATTTAAGATGTTGGAAATGCTAGGGCAGAAGGAGGGTTTGTAGAGGATGGAGTAGATAATATTAAGTTGATAGAAAAGAAGTTGATTGGAGAACTCCAGCCAGTTAAGTGTTTTCAAGGCCAGGCAGTGATGGGATTTAGGATGAGTGCTGGCAGTTAATCTAGTTATTTTGTGATATGTATTTTTCCATCTTATTCAGTAGTGTTGCCTATAGATTAGTGAGGATTTGAGAGCCATAGAAGAGACAGGGTAGGAGATAAACAAGAGAGAATAACCATCTTGCCTCTGGTGCGAGATATCTTTTGTAAAGGTATAATAAGCCAAGCTTTTGGTAAGTATTTTTGATACAATAATTTATATGAAGGTCAAACTTTAGTTTATAATTATGACCCCTGGTAATTTGGTATGGGATTCATCACTGATGATGGTGTTGTCTAACGATGTGATAGTGAAGGCTGAGGTGTTATGAGAGTGATTTAGGCAGAAATAGAAGTGGTTTAGTTTTCTTAGCATTGAGTATTAGCTGGTTATTGGTTAGTCAAGTCTCAATATTTGTGAAAGTTTGCTAGGGTTTGGAAAGCAGGTCTGAGAAATAATCAGAGGAGATGATGACTGTAGAAATGTCCACATATTGGATGAGAGTTGAGTTGGGCAGGATTTATAAAGATTGTTGGTAAAAATGTTGAATAGAAGAGGTCCTAAGATGGAGTCTTGGGGCACACCTGTGGTGAATGGCAGAGGAAAGGACAGTGTAGAATGCCATCTAACAGATTACTGCCTATTGGACAGGTAGCTGCTGAACCAAGAGATAGTGGGTGGGGACAGATTAAGTTCTGTTAGTTTAGAAATAAGCAAAGGATGAGACACAGTATCAAATGCCTTGGATAAGTCCATGAACAGGCAATAGACTAGCTTGTACTGTCTCTGGATTGTGCAACTGAATTGGTAAAAGTGATGAGAGTGGTGGAAGTACAATGGTTCAGTTTAAAACCATGTTGAGTGGGTGTTAAAAGATTTTCTAGTAATAGGTGGCATAATAATTGTGCATGGATGTATTTTTTCATGATTTTGGAGAGTGGAGAAAGAATAGCTATAGGCCTAAAATTGGAAATTTCTGTAGATTTTGCTCCTTTATGGATGGGTATAGTATAGAATTTTTTCCAGATGGATGGAACAATAGATTCAGACAGTGAGTGATTTATCAGAATAGATATGGGGTATGCAATGGAACAGGCAGCTATTTTTAGGAAGTATGGTGGCAAGTTGTCAGCAGAAGGAGAGCGTGGCTTTAGGTTCAGAAGAAGTTTTTTGATATAAGCAGTTGATACAGGTTGAAGAGAAAAAGTGTGTTTTGGGGGATTGGGGTGATTTTCAGAGTGAGGGCTAGATGAATCACAAGCAAGGATGGAGTTAGGAAGAGATCTGTAGCTAGAAGGTAGTAAATTATTGATTTATTTTGATGAAAAAGGAATTGAACTGGGTGGCTATTTCTGTGGGAGACAGGTTAGGATCAAGGTTAGGAGATGGTGGGGAACCTGGATGTAAGATGTGGTTAACTGACTTCCAGAAGTCTCTAGGGTTACTATTGTAATTAGAGGTGGACTGCATGTAGAAGTTTCTTTTGTCAGATAATATAATTTTTTTAGTTTTGTTTCTAAGTTCTTTATATTTTTGTAAGTCTGAAGGAGATTTTGATTTAGTCAATTTTTCCACGCTAGATAACTGACATGGATAGAGGAACGAGTGGTGTTGGTAAGCCAAAGGGAGATTTGAGATTTAACTTTTGTTGTTTGAAGAGGGGTAAGTGTGTTGAGAATATTTAAGAAAGTTGAATTAAAGTGTAGGACAGCATCATTAAGAGGCAGTGAAAAGTGTGAAGACCAATTAATGGAGGATAGGAGGCTATTTAAGTAATCTGGGTTGAAGCGGGTCAGTTTACGGAAAGTGTTATATTTGTGAGTACTAGTAGTGTGTGTGGTGTATCTAAGCACTTGGATAGGCACATTTTCACTAAGAGAGTCAGATAGTGACTCAGGTTTATGATATTTATTGGGATGAGATACTAGTATCCAGTTGATAATTGAGTGTGAGTTTGAGAGCTTATTTAGGTGGATTGGAATTGAGATGGCCTGTGTGAAGCCATAAAGGTTTATACTTTGACAAGGGGAGTCTGTTTTAAAGTGATACCAATTTATGTTGACATCCCCTAGGATGGTTGTTTCTGTAGTAATGTTATCTAAGAACTATAATAGTATTTGTTCAAGGAGGGAGATATTATCACCAGGAGGTATGTATATGGCGGCAACAGTTAAGGTTAGGTATTTCTTAAGAATTACATTTACTGACAGAATTTCAGCAGGGGGGAAGGGAGGTAGAGAAGTGTTAGAGGAGGTTACTGTGAGATAGTCAGGGTAAAGGATAGCTATTCTTCCACCTTTTCTATTTATTCTATCCAGTCGTAGTATGTTATAGCCAGGTGGGAGAATTTCGTTATCTGAGTTATGTAGTTTGAGCCAGGTCTCTGTGAAAATTAGGAGGTCTGGGGAGTGCATATAATTCTGCAGTTTTATTCAGAATGCTACAACTATTTAGAGCATAAATTTTGATGTGCTTATTAGTTAGGGTGGAGTTATAGTTTGGAGTGGGGTTGCAGTGGGTGTTGTCGGTAGGTGAAGGGGGTCCAGGGTTAGGGTGAATGTCACCAGATTTTAATAGAATGGTGACTAGTAGGTTGGAAATCTGGTGAAACAGAAGTAGGAGTGTTTTTTTTTTGTTTTTGTTTTATATGAAATGTTGCCATGATGCAGAAATTTACTAGGTTGGGACAGGAGAATTGTTTGAGTGAGTAGAGACGGAGATATAGTAAAGTAGTCTGAGTTAAATAAGGATTGAGAGGCTAAAGTACAGGTAGGAGATAGGTAGTCAATATGGAAAGTAAGTATAGGAAGAGTGCAGGGAGAGACGTTGGTTGGTTGAAAGGTAATGAGGAGGAGGGTAGTGAAAAAAACATGTAGATGACTGTATTGCTATAATAGGAAATAGGGGGAGTGACCCGGTGTAGGGTGGAGCAACTGGTTAACTATAAAGGAAACGAATTATTCACTGGATTTCAAATAGGTTCATAGGTTCATAGCTAGATACTAGGCTATCTGCCCTAGGGCATTTATAAGCCTAGCCAGAGTGTATTTGGCTTCCGCCTCCCTATTAGATTAGCCTACTGTGCCTCTGTAAAGTAGGTCACAGAAGGTACCCTTTTAAGATTAGTTTACTGTGCCTCTGTCTAGCAGGGACACAGGAGAGATCCCAGGGGTGAATTTGCGATTTCCCATCCACGTGTCCAAATTTCGCTTGAAGAGGGTCAGCGAGGGGCTATGTCTAACATGAATTGGGATTCTATTCCAGAGTGAGGGGAGCCTCTGGGAAATGAATCTGTCCCTCCAGCATGTCCTATTTATTTTTGTGCTGAGGTTTAGGTCTCTGGAGCGTGTAGCTCTAAGGGACTTGGATTTTTTGAGGTGGAGCATGTCCATTAATTCTGAGTTTGACATGGCTTTGTATGTCAGGCATAGATCGCCTCTGAGTAGGTGGTAAGCAACTGAGTAGAGCTGGAGTTTCTTTAGTCGAGCTGCATAGGACATCTGTTTGTAGCCCATGATCCTCTTGGTGAGGTACTTTTGGGGTCTCTCCAGTTGCTGCAGGTGTCGGGTAAGGTACATCCCAAAAGGGGCATTGTATTCAATTATGGGCCTGATGAGTGACGAGTAGAGGGGCACAATGACCTCTCTTGATCTAGATGCAAACCCTTTTGTGATAAGGTGGGATATATAGAAGATCTTTCTAACCACTTTGGCAACGTGATTATCAAAGGAGAGATTACTATCTATGTTGGTCCCCAAATCTCTAATTACTTCTTCCGTACTTAATGGATTACCACCTATGTGGTAATTTATGGGCACCTTGTTTTTCCCAAAGGGGATGACTATGCACTTTTTAGCATTTAGCTTGAGGCAGTGGCTCTGGCACCAAGCATCCGTCTCTGTGAGACCCTTTTGGAGGATGCTTGTGTCAGCTGGAGATTCGATTATGGCCCACAGTTTGCAGTCATCTGCAAACTTTGTGAGCCATAATCCCCACGTGTTAGCCTGAACCTCACAAAGTATATACCGAACAAGAGGGGTCCCAGAACTGAGCCCTGTGGGATGCCACTTGTAACTGGTTTGGATTCGGACATGGCACCTGTGATTCTGACCATGTGGGTTCTATCTCTGAGCCAGTTTGCAACCCATCTTGTGATATAGGGGTTGATATTTAAGCTGGTAAGCTTATTTATGATGCCCGAGTGGGGTATTGTGTCGAAGGCTTTTGCGAGGTCCAGGTAGGCTGTGTGGACTACCTTGCCCTCATCTATGGCTTTGGTAACTGTTTCAAAGAAATCAACTAGGTTTAAGAGGCAAGATCTGCCCTTAGAAAAGCCAAATTGGGTAGGGTCCAGTGTCTGGAGGCTCCCAATATCTTTGTTTATGAGTTCCATGATAATACGCTCCATAGCTTTACAGACCAGACTAGTCAGGCTTATGGGGCGATAGTTTCCAGGGTCCGTTGTGGCACCACCTTTGTGGAGAGGGACCACTGTAGCTGTACGCCATTCTTTGGGTACATATCCTGTAGTAAGGCTAAGTTTGAACAGTGACTTAATGTGAGGGTTCAGTTCTTCTTGGAGCTCGTGTAAGACACAGCCTGGGACACCGTCTGGTCCCATAGATGCTGTGTTTTTTGCTTTGGAGAGGGCAGCTTTCACCTGTGAATCTGTGATGTCAGGGAGGTTACATTCAGTTGGGATAGGCATTTGCTCCTTTGGGGGGAAGGGGGGGAGAAGTTTGCGCTGAATCTGTCTGCCAGGATGTTGGCTATGTCTGTAGGTTTGGTATAGTTTGTACCATTATGCAACAATTCAGAGCATATCTGAGAGTTTCCGCCCATGTTCCTGACATAACTAAAGAAGGCCTTGTGATTATCTTTAGTGTCTAGGGCAATTTTTCTTTCGAAACTGGCCTTTGATGATTTTATGAGGGATCGAAGTTTCTTGCTAATACTGATCAGAGATGCCTTCCCTTTTTGGGATTTTGCTCTGTCATGTAGTAGCTTCCTCCTTCTGTCGTATATCTTATTTATGGCCAGGGTCCACCAGACCGGTCTCCTGTTTCTGGAGGAGTAAGTCTTGGCTTTATTTGGGATAGCATGATTCATGCATTCCTGCAGGTGCTCATAGAATGCATTTGTAAAGGATTCTGCGGATTGGGCTGTATTATCCTCTGGCCCAGGGGCTTTGAAGGATTCCACCTCAGTCTTGAGAAGTGCAAAGTTGGCTTTTGAGAAATTCTTTACAGTGATTTCCTTGGCTGGGGGTGGGGACGGGATATGGATGTCCAGGGAAATTTGTTTATGGTCTGATCTTACCAATGAGGGGTTTACCTCTGGTGTGGAACATAGAGTCCCCATGTTGGTGATGACCAGGTCCAATATGTTGTTCCCTCTTGTGAGAGTGGTGACCAGTTGTTCCATTGCATTAGAGTTTATAAATTCAAGGAACCATTGGGCGAGGGTGTTTGGGGTTGAATAGTTTTCCCAGTCAATGTTTGGGTAGTTGAAGTCACCCAATAACATAGTGTTTGGAAAAACCTTCATATTTTCCAGTGTTCTCAGGAATGCTGAGTGGGGTTCTTGTAATAGGGAGGGTGTTCTGTAGCAGGCTACAAACTAAAAGGCAGTTTTGCCTGCTGTTAGTTGCACATGGATGGTTTCCGATGCTTCATGCAGTGCCACTAACCTGGAGGTGTAGGTATCTTTGATGAATATAGATACTCCCCCTCCTTTTGTGCTTCGGTCCGAGTTTTGGGGCTGAAATGCATGGTATGAGTTATAACCTGGTAGTGCTGGGGTGCTCTCAGGAGCCTTGAACCAGGTTTCTGTTACTGCACAGACATCGATTTTCTCCATACTGAGGAGAGTCTTGAGTGCGTGCATCTTGAGGTTTAGACTTCTGGCATTGAGTAGCATTACCTTTAGTTTTTAATCTTTGGGTTGTCTATGGAGGTGGGTTTGTCCTTTGAGCCTTGCCTAAAAAAGGCAGTATGGGGGTGGAAAGAGCCTTGGCCAGTATACGAAAGCTTAAGGGTGACAGGTGCAAGCCATCCCTAGCGAAGCAACGTGGCTTGTCGAGCATGTCATCCCAGGCTGACAGACACTGGATCCCCTTTGAATGACACCGATACTTTAGCCAATTGTTGAAACTGATCATTTTGTCTTTATACTGTGGCATCATTCTTGGTGAGGGCAAGATGCTACTCAAGGTCTGGGTCATTCCAGCCTGGGCTACATGGTCAGAGAGCTCCTCTATGTCTCTTTTCATGTAGTCCAGGGAGGTATGTCTCAGGTCATTCACACCAGCATGGACAATGACGGAGTCATACTTGTACTTGCTTTGGAGTGACCTGAGTGCTTGCATTATGTGGCGGATCCTGGCACTCGACAGGCAGCTTACAGTGACCTTCTCCTTGTTCAGTCTGGTGAGCGGGACGTCAGTGTGCCGGACAATAGAGTCCCCTACAACAAGTGTATTTGGTGTGTTGTTTGGCCTTAAGGGCTGTGACTGTGAGGCACACTGATTTTGTGAGATATGTGATTTGTGGGTATTGTTGAGGGGTGGCTGTTGCTTGGATATCTGCTTAGGAGGTCTTTGCTGTTTAGGCAGATTTTTATTTAGAGCCTCCAAGTATGTTTTTGTGTGTTTAAGTGTTGGATATGCAGATGCAATAGGTCTGTGTGAGACTGGATTTGTGGTGTGGGTGGTTACCTTTTCTCCTGACTGACTGCGCCAGTCTTGGGTTGAGAGAGCTCTGCCTCCAGTTTGGCTGTGTAACTGCATCTCTCACATGTATTAGAGTTTGTTGGAAGGAGGAGAGGGTTGTCTGTGTACATAAGGCAATTGCAACATTGCCTCAAAATTCCCAGATTCACCAGCTGGACTGGAGAGTAACTTTGAAACTGACCCTTGGACATACCAGATTAGTATAGGGAACTGTTTTTTTACTGATCAGATTAGGGAAGGGAACTGATTTTTCACTTGATCAGGAAGGACTAATCGGGAGTCTAATACTTATGAGAAGTCAAGGAGGGTGTAGTGCTTTAATTAGTTAGTGTTTCCTTATAAGAGCTGAGCAAGTGCAAGGCTTTAGAAAGAGAATAGAGTGATTACTTTGAGAGTTTGAACAGTTCTAAGGGAAAAAGTGAAGAGCAGACTTTGTGGAGCCTGGAATAGTTTAAACCTGTTTATGCGGCGCTGCCCAACGCTGCTCAGTGCGCAAAACCGCGCAAAAAGAGAGTTGTAGGGTTTTAAGAGAGAGAGATCAAGGAGTTTAGAATTGACCCAAAATGGCCAATAAAACTACAGCTTCTAGGTAGTAACCACTCCTCCAGGACAGGCAGGCTGTTCAGTGTTAACCACTCTCACTGGTGAACACAGAGACTTCCTTTAGCCCAAGCAAGCACTGGCCTTCTAGAAACTTCCAAACAGTTCAGAACAGCAAATCTGTAACTGAACTTTCTTAACTTTCAGAAAGTGGGAAAAAAGCAAGATTTTTTTGTTTTTTTTTTCTTTTTGTTGTAGTTTAAAGGTAGCAGAG
The DNA here is from genome assembly GCF_019279795.1 of Protopterus annectens. Lineage (NCBI taxonomy): Eukaryota > Metazoa > Chordata > Ceratodontiformes > Protopteridae > Protopterus > Protopterus annectens. Next base: position 1,849,019,774 of record NC_056739.1, on the reverse strand, counting down.
ATACACAAGCAGCAAAATAATCACAACAGTGCAATAAATGACCCCATACTTGAGTAATGTTTTAAACAACATTCCCCTTTTACAGCAAATGTGTATTAGACATAAAAACCTGTTCTGGTTCATAGTTTCTTAGTATTCTAGTGACCTTAAAAGATGTTTAGAAGCATAGCCATGCATTTCCATGAAGTTCATTGTCCTTGCAATATAAATAAAAAATAACACAGTGCATACATTTACATATTAAGCTTTCCATATAGGACAAGAGTGCTACTCCAGAGATTAACTTGTGGTTTCCCATCCATTTATCTAGATTATATTTGAATAGAATAAGAGAAGGATTTTTTTTTAATGTGGAAAGGCAGAGGATTCAAAAGAAGCTGAATTCTCTGTGATACGTATCTATCTCTCCAACATGTTCTGTTTATGCAGGAGAGATTAAGATCTCTTAAGCAGGTATTTATGCTACTATTGGACTTGCAGATGTGCAGTAGGTCTAAGAGGATACGGTCTGTTGAGGCTCTGTATAAAGGCAGATATCACCCCTCAGCAACCTGTATGGTACCAAAAATAGGGATAAGAATTTGAGATGATCACTGAGGTTCTTATGATTTAGGCCCTTGATTTTCTTGGTGAGAAAGTGCTGTGGGCATTCAAGTTGCATTAAGCATTTGGACAGGCACATGCCAAAAGGGGCATTATACTCAATGATCAGCCTAATAAGAGTTGAATATGTTGGAATGATCACAACCCTTACAGATAAGCTGTACAATGAAAGCAGACTTTCTTACAATAGTAGATATATGGTGATTGAAGGACAGCTCACAGACTGTATCAGTTTCCAGGTCTCTAACTACTGGAATGATTTTCAGGCATATGTTGTCAGTGTGGTAGTTGTAGGGTCATGTTGTATTCAGTGATTGATTTCATTATACATTTTGACATTTAGTTTTAGTTCATGGTTTTGACACCTATTATTTGTTTGGGAAAGGCCCTCCTGGAAGATCATAGTTTCCTCTGAAGAGTTAATAATGGCACCTAGTTTACAGTCATCTACAAACTTGGACAGCCATAAGCTCCTAACCTTGTCCTTGGCCTTTGAGGAGTAAATAATAAAGAGAAGTGGCCAAAAGACAGATCCCTGATGCACACCACTGATAACAGGACTCTTGGAAATGATAGAACTGCCTATCAAACTTTCCTGGATTCAATTTGTGAGCCAATTTGCTATCCACTGAGTTACACAGGATGTGACATTTAGTTGCCTTATCAAGCTCTAGAAATACCATATATAATATTTTTCCCATCAAACATTGCTTCAGTAATCTTCTTGAAGAAGTTGACCAGGCTGAGTTGGAAGCTCAATACCGTAATGTCTCAATGAAGTGACCACTGATTCATTTCTAAACATTCCAGGCAGCAAGATTCCCTTATCAAATATATGAAGCTTGTAACCAAGAGAAAAAAGTTAATTATTGCTAGCAAAATAAAAAAATATATCTTTAGCAATAAAATATACACTCTAACAGTCCAAAGAAATTCCAGTATATTATTGGACTTACTTAATCGAGGACAAAAGCTTCACTCCTTCACCTTTTCCTCATCTGAATGTCAAAAAGACCCTGGTAGCCAGCCAGATGACTGACTGCTACACATCTTCACAATGTGACTTGGCTGCCTTCATCTAGAAACAATTTTATATGGTTTAGTATATGAATTCCTATGTAAGATGGACCCTAGGTTATATTCGGCTGACAAACTACCATTCCTCTTATTCTTGACAATGTCAGCAAGTGAAGAGTGGGCAAGATGGCATACACTGCTGTAAATTGATAGATATTCACACTGCTCAACTCAACAGCATTTTATTTTATTTTAATTCTGCTCTTTCAAGAGGCCAGTTTCAGCAACAGTGAATACCGAAAATAACTAAACAAGCCTAAATTCAGAAAATATTGGTAAATCCTGCCATCATGGGTCAGATGATTTAATAGTTTTACATCTTTTGCTGTAGAGAACTTGGCATTCGGAATTGGGGTGGTAAAATTATGTTGTGAAGCCAGTGGGTATAAAATACATGGCACTGAATTTCAGTCAGTGATAAAACTCAATTGAATTGCCTTATTTTATTTTTTCTTGGTATCCACAACATTTTATCTGGATTACTAAATGAATTCCCAAGTTCTCCAGATATGGACTTAATCAGTGAGTATGCCATTTGTTCTACTAATTTAGGCCTTCTACCTGGGCTCCATATTTCTTGTTGAAGCAGCTTTATTTTATGGGATATTTTTCCGTGTCTATACTATATGAACGAAAGTTCATATAATTGTTTGCTCTAATGAGTGAAAATCACAGAAATTGAGATGCATGCTGTGGGATCGCAGAACAGTGAAGATTGGAGTATTTGCCCTTTCCTCACTGTAGTGTGATCTCGGAGTTGGAATATATATTTAGTGGGGGGTGTGGGGGTCGCAGCCTCCCACAATATTGTTTTCAATTTCCGGGATTTTCGCTCATTTGAGCGATCGATTATATGAACTTTTGTTCATATAATATAGACCCATTTTTCCTGGGTACATGATAGCAGAATGACTAAAAATGTGTTTGTGCAGAAAATTGGCACTGGCAACTTTATTATATGACAAAGTACAAAGACACCTGAATATCTGACCTTCATAAGCATAAGTCAAACTGAGCTCCCATATTACCAAAATAGTCTTCTAATGAAAATGATAATTAAATCCATGCTAACTGGATCTTCTACATGGACTACTGAGTTTTCAATTTGTTCTTGGAGGTATGGTTTTGTGCTGCTCCTTTCTTTGGTAGATGATTTTAGTTGAGATGCAGTTTTGATGATGTGATTTTATTTAATCTCACCTAGGAAAATGTGTGAATCTGTTACAATGAAATGCTCTCACTTTCTTTACTCATGCTTATATCCGGTCTCATATGGTTGTTACACGAGTACTGTATGGCTTTGCATCTGGCATTTGCTATTTTTCATTTTCTGTAATAATTTATGAAATCTATCATTTTCATGTAAAGGCATGCCAAAAAAAACTAATTTAAAAAAAAAATCTCAGAAAGCACAGCTGCTTTTCCAATGTGTATATTAATTAGCAAACTGTAAAAAGGCATTTATTGTAATCTGTATAACTATAAAGAGGGGGAAAGTCAGATGCAGAGTTATCATAATACTGATCTCTTGTAATCCTTATCAAAAACAGGACAATGCATTTATCCCTTGCTTTAACATCTAAGCCAATACATTCATATCCATATTCAGAATATGGATTTAGGCATACTCTTGACACAGATACTGCCTGACTGAATTTTGCAGAGTACCTTAATTACTACTTAGCTCATACTCAATCTGATCTCCTTTAGTTTTGCTGTTATTTCCTCATATTTCTGTGACTCACAATTGGTATTATGCCAGGAAGCCACACTATTACCTAATATTACCACTAATAATAAATACGGTTTGAAAAAAAAATAGCTAATGCTATGTCTAAAACTAAATAAAAACTAAACAAAGTCTAGACTTCTCTCACAAAGTGCTTGGTTATCTACTGCTAATATGCATTTACTTCTTTCTTTTCTACATATTGTACTTCTTATAACCTACAGTTTTCAGTAGTCCGTAAGCATGAGATAACTTAGAACAAGGTAACTCCATTTGTTGCAACACATCACTGAAGAAAGGTTTAGCCAGAAACTGTCCCTTATTCCATTAGCATCTTCTCATAAAGTTCTGTAGACTCCCATGAGTCCTAACTTCTTCATAACAGGTTTTACAAATCCGTAAACATGGATAAATGTGCAAATTCTTCTTATCCAGTAATGTTGGGAAACTGTGGATCAAATGACATCATACTTTAAAGTATAATCCTGAAAAGAAGACCTTTAGGATATCTTAAAAAATCTACACGTTCAATGCAATTGTGACTTAAAACCTTATCGCCTGTTGCTGAAAACTGTCTTTGGTCACTTTTATTACCTATATATTAGCTTAAAAATTGCCTGAAAATCCTATTTTTAATACCATGAATTTAATTACTAGTACTTATATGCTAATAATCTCTATAAATATTTTGTAGAGCTCTGACGTCCACATACCAGCTGTGTCATTAATATTTAAATGTGTTGCTTTTATAACCCTGCATATCTATGCATTTTGTACCGATATGTCATGCTCATGGTAACTCACGTTCTGAAAATCAGTAAATGTTATAATGTTGACTCTGTTGTTTTTCTAATAACCTTAATAATCAAAACTTTATCAAATTAGTATTAATTGGCTATGATTCAATAAAGTCCTCACTGCCTCTCCTAATTGTCCAGAGTGGGTTGGTCAATTAGCGTGACAGTGATAAAATGTGATTCAGAGACAGATTTGGTTGCAGTAAGAAATACCTTGTTTTCATCTCATTGCCATGTTTCTGAATCAAACAACAGGGCTCTCATATCTCACCTCATAAGTATTCCCCTAGCAGTTAATGCGTTGTGTTAGTAAAGCTCCCCCCACACATGTATACACACACACATACGCACACACACACACGCACACACGCACGCGCACGCACACACGCACACGCACACACACACACACACACACACACACACACACACACACACACACACACACACACACACACATTAAGACACCCATACTCACACAATCCCAGACCTTCCCACATTTATATAGACACACGCTCATCAGCAATCGAACCCCACCACAGTTGATCACACTCATGGAAACACTCAGTTGTACATTTGCACACAATGTCCCACCCCCACATACTTTGACTCCCTGCCTAATTCCCTAGTGTTACCACTCAGGCAGACAGACAGACAGATAATCACAAACACATGCATACATATACACACAAATGCAAGAACCTACAGACACATGCTCAAATATCCAGATACAGGCTCACATTAACACCCTCACCCTTACCTCTTACTTAACTTACATGCACTGCCGTGATTTTACAGTTTCTCACTTTTTTCTCCTAGAGTAAAATTTTACACAGAAGAGTGATTCTCTGAATCACATAGTCAATCAAATCAGGAGCTGCAGATATTTCAAGGGGACAGCACGTGCTTAAACAGCACTAGCCAACCCCCAGACTGCCACATTGACCAAGCATTTGTGCCTGTCAGATTGTTGCCTGTGATGCGGCCCCCTAGAGGAGGAAGACCTTAGTGTTAGAGTGGTCTCTGTATTCAAAGGGCTTTATGCAGTGCAGAATCATTCAAAGCTATGGCTTTCATAGCAAGCTAAGCCTTTCTAAGCCCCGGGGACTGTGTATACAAAATGTATATTGTTTTAGTTCACACTGCTCAGAATCAGATTGCAGGTTATCTAACATTATCTCAAAATTATTCATGATGTGAAGTAACTCTATGCACTTCTAACGTTGCCTTAGCTTTTCTTCCCAGGATTTACTTAAAAATAGGGAATTCCCAGCTGGACATACCTAGTCAAGCAGAAAACAGAAAGAGTTGCTCAAACAGGGTCTGAACTCTACTATGAATCTCAGACAAAACTGAAAACAACGTGAGTTCTGAAACACAGGAGACCTAGTCACAAAAAAGTTGCTTAATAAAACTTCATTCACAAATATAAGTTTTGCATAAAATGCTTCATAAGATGTAATAAAACACATTGAGATGCCACAGTCTGAATATCTGTAACATGAAACATCAACATTATTTCACTAAAGAAGCTTTAATTAAAATAAACTATAAAGTAAAAATTTAAAAATGTACTTAAAATAATACATGTTGACTTTACATTAAGTAAATGTCTTGTTGACTTGTTGCTTATTCTTTAATGCCAGCTGCGGCGTTCAATCCACATTCACTATCTACTCTTAATAATTCCAGCCAGCTTATACAATACTGTTTCCACTCTTATTTGGAAATATTTTTGTAGTAATCTAAATAAAAATATATTACTCATTTACCTGTTCATTATGACACTCTAAACAGAAAATATAATGCTCATCTACCTGTTCATTACAATACTTTATGAGAACATTACTTAGAATACCTTATCTGAATACTGCTCAAATATTGTGTCATTTAAACATTGGTTCATCATCTATATATTTAGTGCATGTTGCCAAGTATACTAGATATTTAATAGCCCGAGTGGCAAAACTAGTAAGATTGAATATTTTACCATTTAAGGCTGCACAGAATAATTACAGGATATTATTTACATTGTTGACAGTTGATAACAAGGATGCTGATGAGGAGAATTTTGACATATCTGAAAGTGTCGGACAATGGTCCCAAGCCAGCAGTGCTTCAAATCAGAAAAGTCATACAGGCAAATGAGTCATAGGCAGTTACTAGGCTTGCAGTCCAAGGGCACTGTAGAGGAGCCTAGCCCAAATTCCCAGTTGCATTGTCTGGTTAAGTGAGTTGCTCAATGTCATACAGTCGATGAGAAAATCAAACCCTGTAATGCAGGAATTACAGCTCACTTCCTTAACCCACTGTGCCAACTGCTAGTCTAGCACATATGTTGGTATTGAATCCACAGTCAAAAAGCTTTCCACACTACAGCTCTGCTGCTTAACTTATTGACCAACACCATCTAATAATACAGATGTGTTCACTGTGCTTGTAGATCCCTGGGGTACTTGACAGAACATCACATAATGCCTTGTGGTGAATTATAGGATGGTGACTCATGTTCAACACCGCTTTACTGAAAAAACACTGAAGGTCAGTGTAAATGTTGTCCACTTGGATGACAGAATGTTGGCTGTAAGGTATCATGGGAGCCCCTACTCAGACTGATCCTTTTTAGTGCAGAAGCACTAGAAGTAAATGCTGCCTTTTTGCTAATGCCACAAAGATATATAGCATGCCTGGCAAACAATAGTGTAGAGACATGATCTAAAAGGATTTGAAAGGCCTGACATATGGCTTAAAATATTACAGCTTAAATTCATTGCATAAACAAAAATATAGCAAACTACCCATATAGATGAAAAAAGAAAAACTGTAAAAGGAGCAAAAATGGAAGCTACATCAATAGCAGTAAGAAGTACAGAAAAGGACAGGTGATACATGTATCAGCAAAGATGATAGGTGGAAATGCTGGAATGCATAGTAAGAGGCATTAGAAGTATAAAGTTAGATCCTATTATTCCTCTATTTCATGATGTTAGTGTGTGTATTGTTTGCAGTTCTTGAGCATTTTGTCAGAATGTAGAAGGGACAGAGACAGTGCAAAGGAAGTTTATTACCAGAAGTAATATAAAGAGAAACAGGTCCATATTGGATGATTAAACTTTCAAAAGTTCAACTGTCATATGGCCGACACCATATAATAGAATTTTTGAAAGTTTGAATGTTGTAAGGGAGATCTCCGTACAGTGCAGAATGGGAAGATTTGCCTTTTCTGCACTGTAGTGCGATCTCGGATTTGGTATATTTAAAGAGTGGGGGGGTGTAGGGGCACAGCCCCCTTTGTGGAGGGTGCAGGGGTGTTTGCTTCCTGCTTAAAATGTTCAGGTAGGTTATTTCTGTAGTTTATTTTTTTTATTAGATTTTCAAACTTTTAAAAGTTTGATCATATGGTGTCGACCATATGACAGTTGAACTTTTGAAAATTCGATTATCTAATATAGACACCATACCTACCCATCACTTCCTCATCCCCTCTGTTCAATTCACCAACATGCCCATTGAAGTCCGCTCCAATCACTAGTCTCTCACCCTTGGGTACACTCACTACCACTTCATCCAACTCACTCCAAAATTTTTCTTTCTCATCCATCGCACGCCCAACTTGTGGAGCATATGCACTAACAACATTCATCATTAAACCATCAATTTCAAGCTTCATAAACATCAGTCTATCAGACACCCTCTTCATCTCCAAAACACTCTTGGCATACTGTTCCATTAGGATAACCCCTACCCCATTTCTTCTAATATGAAAAGCCTTATTTGTTATCGTTAAGTGCTTTTCGGTTACATAAAATAGCAAACTTCATCATACATTACATAAACTATACAATACTATCCACTAAATAGTTAAAATTTGCTGCCAAATTCATTCATGAACAGGAAATGATGTAAACTGGAAATTATGTAAAAGTCCAGCAACTAACTCATTATTGAGCTTAAAAATGCCAGATTAATTCACTTATATGTATAAATACACAACATACATATGAAATATAAAATCCACAATTATATAAAATGAAAACATTAAATTAGTTAAATGATTTAAATTATTTAAATTAAATGAGCCAAAACTTTCTCCTGAAATTTAACCAACATTCCATATTCAAAAACTGATTAAAATATAACCTAGTATTATAACATGAATTATCCTAAAGTTGAAATGACTGAACTGTTACTAATAATACATATAACCATACTCTATCTACTAAGCGTTTTTAATTTAAGAAGGCTATTGATTGTGCAATAATTGTTCAACCCTGACCAAGCATATACATGGAAACATAACTGCCAACATAATTTAGTTTTTTCCACTTGCAAAGCCCAAGGACCATCTCTTTTGTTTTCCATAACTTGCTAGATTACACAAAACTTAAAATTATGGTTATTGTACTCATGCATATGTTTACCAATGCATTAGTAGATATATCCTTTCTAATAGCATATACATGCTCATATATTCTTTCCTTTAATGTTCTGGTGGTCTTCCCTACATAGTACGCTGGGCACACTTGGCACAATGCAACATAAACAACACTCCTTGAATTATAAATATGTTTGCCTTGCACATTATACTTATGTCCTTTTATTTCAGAAAGTTACACCACAATAAATATATTTACAATAATTGCACATGCCACATCTTCTCATCATCCCCTTGGATGATTGTTGCCCACATTCGAGTAATTTTTTCAAGTAGTTGCTTTTCCTTGCTACCATTCTAAACCCTTCAAGTAATTTAGTCATAATTTGTGCATCATCTTCTATAACTATCCAATTCTTTAACATAATTGTTTTGTTTTCATAAAAATGATTGCTGAAAGTTGTCATAAATATTGTAGAACTATCAAGTTGAACACCTTTTGTTCGCATTGACTGATCACCCCATCATAATTAAGAATACGTACAAAATGCCCATTTAATGTTTTCATTTTAACTTCATCATATAATTCATGCAACATATAATCTGGATAACCTCTTTTTTTGAACATATCAATAAGCCCTTCACATTCTATGTAGAAATCAGTGTCCAGGCTCACCATTCTTGTGGCCCCGACAAACTGACCCTTAACTGCTCTTTTATTAGTAATAGGATGTGCACTCATAAAATGCAAAAACGAATTTGAATATGTCAACTTTCTATGAATTTTTGCCTTAAATCTTTTCATATTCCTATCTTTACTTAAATTCACATCCAAATAATTTATTTATTGATCATTCATCTCATACATAAATCTCAAATAAGATGTTATTATTTTTATTTTTTTTATTTTTTATTTTACATTTGTTGACCAGGTTAGTCCAACTGGATGCATGTCCATTTTCAGCGGAGGCCCGGGGAGAAAAGCTCCAAGGGTAAGCAGATACAGCATTACATAATACCAGCATTACATATTACAAACAGACTATTTACAGAGATTACATAAGTAAGCAAGTTAAACAAGTTCCACAGGTTACAGTTAGTCCTGAACACAAGTCAGGATTAAATTAAATTACACAGTAAACTGGTTAACAGATTTTTACACATTCGAGTTAGCCAGGCTTGATACATTGACATAGCCAGTTAAGTGACAAATGTTGTTTGAGTCTAGTTTTAAATTGACCTAAGGTGGAAAGTAAGGTAATATCAGCTGGAAGAGAGTTCCAGGATCTACTTACAGAGTTTGCAAAGAGAGAATCACCGGCTGTGTTATTAATTTTGCTAGTCTGAATTAATAGTTTGTTAGAGGATCGAAGCGGTCTAGGATTGTTATAGGGGGTGATAATATTTTTAAGTGCAGGAGTATTGTCCGGATTATAGAGGATTTTATAGGCCATAATCAGTTGGTTATACTGGATTAGGCTAGGTAGTTCGAGCCAACCAAGCTGATTTAGATTGATGCAATGATGTGTCCTAAAAGGCAGCCCAGTGGCAAACCTGGCAATGTGGTTGTAGCAAATTGAGAGTTTGTTAAGGACAGTCTTGTTCAAATTCGAGAGTAGAGGGGATGCATACAGAAGGGCTGAAAGAAGGTGAGAGCGAGCTATGGCAATTTTAGCTGGAGGGGTTGGGAAGGCTTTTATTCTGTAAAGTGACCCTAGTTTTTTATTGATGGTTTTGATAGTTTGGTTAACATGTAGGTCAAATTTGAGATTATTGTCTATGATGACACCTAATAGTTTTGTAGATGGGTCAGGGGAGATTATTGTGCCATCATTTGATTTTATGGTAAAGGTGAAAGCGGTAGACCTACATGTTGGTGAAAATAACAGCATTTTAGTTTTTTGGGATTTAGGATCAGACGATGTTCAGAATGCCAGTTTTCTATTGTATTAAAGGTGGTCTGGGTAGCTGACCATAACTCTACTGGAGATGTGGCTGAGCAAATCAGAGTAGAGTCATCAGCATATTGGATACAGCTGACTTTTGGGATGACAGTATAAAGGTCGTTAATGAAGATGGAGAACAGCAAGGGCCCTAGTATAGAGCCTTGTGGTACTCCGAGGGTGTTAGGTAGAAGGTTAGAGAGTTTGTTCTGCCAGAGGACAGCCTGCTGTTGACCATTCAGGTAGGATTGAAACCATTGGAGGGCTCCAGTATCTAGACAGAATGTTTGCAGGGTGTGGATTAAAAGTTGGTGATCAACCATATCGAATGCCTTGGAAAGATCCAAAAGAGGGCTGAGGATATATAATTATTGTTGCGATTATGGTTTATGGTGTTAGTAAAGGCTAGGAGGGCTGAAGTAGTGCTGTGATGAGGATGGAAGCCATGCTGAGTGTCTGCCATAAGGCGATTTTGGATTAGGTGGTGCATGAGTTGTCTATGAATACATTTTTCCATAATCTTTGCAAGTGGAGAGAGTATAGCTATTGGCCTATAATTGGAGAATTCAGTAGAGCTGCCTCCTTTGTGAAGTGGGATTACATAGGATATTTTCCAGATGGTGGGAATTTTAGCTTCTACTATGGTTCGATTGATTAGTATTGAGACGGGGTAAGCAATAGCTCAGCTGATTTTTGTAGGTACTCGGCAGGGAGCTGATCAGCAGAAAGTGTAGTGGGTTTTAATTTTTTGATCAAGGTACGGATAAGTGAAGTGGCGACTGGTTGGAAGCTGAACGCAAGTAGGTTTCTAGGGGTGCTACTTTCAGGACCAGGGGAGCTAGGAGGTAGTTGGCTAGCTAGGGCTTGAATTGTCTCAGTAAAGAATTGGTTAAAACTATCAGAAACATCTTCAGGGGTTTTATCAATAGTAGCAGCAGGGATTGGGGTTGAAGTTTGTCCAGGATGTAGTAGATTATTTAAACCTGCCCAAAACTTCTGAGGGTTATTTTGATTTACTGTCTGTAAATTACAGTAGTATTGTTTTTTGTCTTGTAAAATTGATCTTTTTGGTTTCGTTCCTGGATTGCCTGTATTTAATGTGATCTTGAGGGTCTTTAGAAGAATGCCATAAATCCCATGCTTTGTTTCTAAGGGTAATTTTGAGTTTAGACTCTATAGAAAGCCATGGTGCAGTTTTTGCCTTGGTTCTCTTTGAACGAACAGGTGCATGCAAATCAAGGATCTCAAGGAATTTGTTGTTAAAGTATGCTACTGCTTCATCTAAGGGGAGGTGTTTTAGAATAGACCAATTACATGAGTTTAGTTTTTGTTGGAATTTGGCAGGGTCAAAGTTTTTATTGTTTCTAACCTTTCTGAGTAAGGGTTGTTGAGAATTAATGGCTTTGTGCTTAATTACATATGTGAGAAGGTGATCGCTTAGGCCATTAAGGAGGGTACCAGAGGTGTACAGTTGGGGGTGACTGTTTATGAGTACCCAGTCAAGTATACTTTCTTTTTGGTTGGGTTTACCTATCCTGGTAGGGGTGGATATGATTTGTGTAAATGCATGCAGGTTAATATGGGTGGTTGGGGATTCTAAAGAACAGGTGCCCCAGTCTATGTTAAAGTCTCCAAGTAGTAGGGTTTCTTGGGGGTAGTGACATGATAACCAGTGCAGGATATCTTCAAGTGTAGATATATTGTTACCTGGGGGAATGTACATACAGATGATATTAATGCATTTATTTTTATTAAGTTGCAATTTGGTGGCAAGAATCTCAGAGTTATTAATCTGAGGAGGTTGTATTACATCTATGGTGACATTCAACTCAGATTTATAGAGTACAGCTACCCCACCCCCTTCCTCGAAGCACGATCCAGCCTGTGTATGTTGTACCCAGGTGGTAACACTTCATTGTCTTTAGTGTTAGGTTTTAACCAGGTTTCAGATAAACAGAGAATCTCAGGGGAGTGGACATCCAGAAGTGCATGCAATTCATGTACCTTGTTATTAATGCTTCTAATATTGAGATGACAGACTAGGAGAGTTAGTTGGCCTATTAATTGTAGGTTTGTAGCTTAGATTACAAGTAGACTGGGTATGTGTATCTGAAGTGAGTGGGCCAGGGTTGGGGTGAATATCACCACCAAGTATTAGGTTGAGTCTATACTTGGTGATGAACTTCAGGAATTTGTTTATTAGTTTGTGGTAGTGTTTGGATCTAGAGCTAATGTGCCTGGGGTTGAGATGTTGATAGACTGAACAAGATGTTGGATAGGATCTGGTACTGTAAGTATGGTTGAAGGTGGAAGGATTTACAGCTGGGGTGATAGTATGGCCTTTTGGGACCTGAAATCCCGTAAGAAACTGGTTTTCATACAAGATAAGGAGGTATGGTGTGAACAAGAGGGGTGTGAACAAGAGGGGTAGTAAAGAGGAGTATATCATTATATGTGATTCAGCTAGTGAGTGAAGGAACTGTTTTACCTGGTGATGCAACACCAGAAGATAGAGTGGTGAGGTAAAGGTACTGGAAGGGGGATGGGAGAATGCCAGATGAAAGCTAATAGGTGCTATTAAATGTAGGTAGTAGAATAGGGGTGGGTGGAATTATCCCAGATGAAAGCAGATAGGATCTAGAAAGTGGGGGAGTGGCTATAGTACTATAAATTTAGAGGTACTGGGCGGAGGTAATTGGGGGCAGGGAGGGAGAAGAGAGCCCGAGCGTAGCGAGGGCAAACGTAATGGGGCTATTGCAGTTTACAAGGTTTCCTAAGGTGTCCTAAAGCTATAAGGTAAGTATTACAGCTCTAATGTAAGAGTCAATTTACTGCAGTTACAGCGCAAGGAGGCAACCACTCAAGTAGAAACAAAGAGCCCTATGACTGACCAATATGGTGACCTGCTTAATTACAAAGCACTGTAAGTGAAAGCTTAACAAATGTTTTTTGTGTGTAACCTACTCTGTTTAAATGTTGAGAGAAACTGATTGCAGTCCTGTAGACACCGTTTTGTAGGGAACTGTAGAGTTCAACTAGGAAAAGAGAAAAGCAGAAATTCTAGGGTAAGCATGAAGACAACAACAGGCAGTTATTATATAATAATGCATTCAGAAAGGTTTGGTGGGGGGGGGGGGTAAAGTAGCATACTGCAGAATGAACTAAGATTTATAGCTAAGAAACCTAAGCAAGAGAGCAATGCAGTAAATAAACACTTGCCAGATTTTAAAGATATACGAGAAAAACTAAATCAATTCTTCACAATTGTACAACTAGAAAATTGCCAGTAAAAGCACTTCAGGTATAGCTAGCCCAAGTTATTCAAGTCATAAACGCACTTCTTCAATGTGTGTTTGCAATTTAAACATTAAAAAACACATGCAGCAAGGAGGAGCTCTGATTATACACTTTCTCTAGGTACAGGTTCAGTTTAAACACAAATATTACCACAGAAATTCAGTAAAGTCACTAGCTACTTATAGAGCCTCTGAAAAACAAAATAGAGCAGTCTGTGCAGAATCAGAATTTAGCAGCAGGTCATTCAGTTACACAAAAAACAGTAAAAGATCCATACAATGAAGAAACTTACACAAAGTCACACCAGGTCAGCCAAGGGGAAGAGAGAGGGAAATCCTTAGCTCCTAGATTAGAAAATGATGCCTGTACTGAATTGTAGCAGTTTAACCTGTTTGAGGAAAGAGGGGGTGGGGACAAGAGAAGACAGTGGGAGTGGTTACAGTTAATACTCTGATTGACTCAAGACACCACACCAGAGATAAGTTGAAATCTGCACTCAGCACTGTGTTATTTGCACTCAGTACTTTAATGTTACTTGCACTCAGCACTGTAATTTCACTTATGTTTAGCAGGAAAGACAGACCAACAGTATACAATTTTGGGAATTTTTACAAGGGTTGCTTGTTCAAATGTCAGGCTATTGCAGTTTACAAGGTTTCCTAAGGTTTCCTAAAGCTATAAGGTAAGTATTACAGCTCTAATGTAAGAGTCAATTTACTGCAGTTACAGGGGAAGGAGGCAACCACTCAAGTAGAAGCCCAGCAATATCAGCAACTCCTCACCCGACCATTGTAAGGAACTCTACAGTTTACGTACTGAAGTTGCTTCCTTACGCGGGGAGGTTGCCAAGGTATTAGAACTATTTGGCAATTTAGCCTCTGATAAACAGATTTTGTTACATTCTTCCAATATGTTACTTCCTGGTTCTAACACGGCTAATGGTCCGGTATTGCCGAGACGGTCGCAGGATGATGATGCTCATACTCATTCACTCATTGCTGACAAGGAGGGAGCACTCTCTACATCGTCGCCCGGAGTCCCAAATGGCCAGGGTTCTGGACTAGGTTTGCGGAGTGAAATTGATTTGCCTGAATCCGCGACTCAAGCGGATAACATTAGAAATGATGTTTGCGATTTCACTTTTGACTTTTCTTTTAGCAATTTTGCGGAAGAAGCTAGGCGCACTGGTGCCAGACCTAAACAAGTTCTGCCACCGCGTTCATATGCTGCATTGACTCGGGATTCTATTCATCCTAAAGGTACTATTACTTCAACTACTGCTCATAACAATTCTAAATTTAATAATGAGTCTGCTGACAAACGTAATGTTTTAAAAAACTTTATCGAATTTGATTGTAAATTCGACTGTGCAGTTGACCACAAGATTTATGAAGGCAGTTATACTACCAAAAGCACCTTAAGGGATTACATTTACGCTTTTGGCAAGAAACTGAATAACATTAATGCACTCAAACTTGACAATGCTTATCTGAATCACTGTATATCTGCTAAAGTTGTACCTATGGGACTTAGATTTTTTAAAATGCCGTTGGGCATTGATATCACGATTGATGTGGAAAATGATTTAAATATTTTATTTGATTTTTTTGGTTTTGAATACATGAAAAAGCTAATCAAATATAATGATGCTAAATTGTGCAAGTGTATTTCCGAAATAGAAATGCTTAACAATACCATTGTGCATGATTTAGCTTTTCAGCAGTGGGAGAAATTATTTTACAAACAATTCTCTGTAGCGGAGGACAGGGCTAGGAAAGCTTTTGACCGTAAAATGAAGAAATTTCAGAGGGATAAAGAGTAATACAGCAGACGTGTTTGTTACAAATGGACTAGTAATAAGTCAGGTGACAACTTAGAATCAGAGAACAGATTTTATGAAGCTGAAAATGTAAACAGTTATCCAAAGCAGGATTTTCGTCCCAATTCCAGGACAGGGCCACAAGGGACATGGAAAAAAGGAGGAAAATGGAGAGAAAAATTTTAACTGATCCATACATTTCTACTAGCTCTGTTATTGCTTCGAATTCAACTTCAAATATTACAGTTATGGACAATATTATTAGTGAATGCAATAATTTTAAGATTTATAATTATAGTAATATTAGTCTCAACACTGCTCATTTTAGTTTGTTTTCGAAAGGTTTGAAATTTATACCTACACCCTCATTTCGAGTAGTTGACACTATTTTTGATTTTTAGAAATTCATTAGAAAATTAAATTTGACTATTATGTTTGATAACGTAGACAATAATAGTCAGGCTAATGGTATAATTTTAAGGAAGAAAAGTCATTTTGTTCCTATCAATAATCCAGTCATTTCTGCCTTTGAGAACAAGGTTACTAAAGAACTATATAAATTTAATAGCAAGCTCAGTAGGAAAAAACCTGTCAAATGTATTTCTAATTTAACAAAGGAGGAAGCCATTATTCTTAATGACTTATGTATGGACCATAGCTACAGAATAATGAAGCCTGACAAAGGTGGTGGTATTGTAATTTTTAATTCTATGACGTATAGTTCAAAAATTCACAATATCCTTCACTCTTCTGGTAATTATGCAGTGTCTTCATTGAATGAATTAAACATCTCATATAGAAGAATTGATATGTTTCTAGAGGATTACAGGCTGGAACAAAGGATCACTGAAGAACAATTTGAGTTCATGAAGGTGGATTTCCCCACTTTAGCTACCATTGTGGGCATTCCTAAAGTTCATAAAGATCACTTGAATCCTCCATTTAGACCCATCATTTCTGGTAGTAAAGCAAAGACATTTCCTATAGGTGTGTTTATTGACACCACTTTAAAATTTGTCTATGATAAGGTCAAGCATTTAGTTAAAGATTCATGGGAATTTTTACGTAATTTCCCTGTCCATACTGCTATGGACAACTTAATATTTAGCTCAATTGATGTTATTGACCTATTTAGTTGTATACCGATTGAGGATGGTTTGGATGCTTTGTCCAGAAGTTTAAGGAAACACACTAGTTTCAGCTGGGACAAAATTTCTCTCCTGGTGGATTTAATGAGCATTGTGTTAGAATACAACTTCATATATTATGAAGGAGAAATATTCAGACAGACCAGTGGTGTTGCAATGGGCGCAGCATGCGCACCTATTTTTGCAAACTTGGTCATGTTGGACTGGGAAGAGAATTATGTTTTCAACAGCCTCTACTATGACAAAGTAGTGTATTATTCCCGGTTTTTAGATGACATATACATCCTTTGGATGGGTGACACCAACACATTTGACAGCTTCATTAATTATTTGAATTCTAGTAGTGATTTCCTTAACTTCACCTCCTCATACAACAATACTGGTGTACCATACTTAGACACTTTGGTTTCTATGGATTCTAATGGTTTTAAATCTATTATTTATAGGAAGGTGACTTTTTCTAATTCTTATTTAGATTTTAACAGCTGTCACCCCTATAAGTTAAAAAGGAACATCTTTAAAGGCCAATGCATCAGAGCCATTAGAATGACTTCCAAATTCGATGACATGATAAAAGAACTGAAATTTATAACTGGCTTATTTATTGAGAGGGGTTATGACAAGGCAATGTTGAATGACATCACCACATATGTTATGAGACAATGGGGGCATAAATATTCCCCATTGTTGGGGGAGGTGAACAATTTAGTAGGATATGGCCCTGAAAATGAGGGCACGATTAATACTATTTCGAACATTACAGGTGGATCTGATATTCCCTCTTTGAAACGTACTCAACCATTTTTCAATGCTCTTATTATTGAATATGGCCCATATAGTCGGATGCTTAAAAATATAGTGATTAATAATTGGCATATTTTAACTTCTGCACAGGATATATCTGACAGGGTTGGTTCCCAACCACATTTTGTGTTTAAAATGGGCAAAAATTTGAAACACATTATGGAAAGGGAGTTTTTGCCCTTTTCTCATCAAGGTATTAGTACTTCTAAATGTGGGACATGCCATCAGTGCTCTTATATTTATGAGCCTAATACTATTTGTCTTAATAATACATGTCGTACTAGGCTATATTTAATTAAGGGCAATTGTAGATCTACCATGTTGGTGTATATTGCAATATGCATGTCTTGTCAGTTTTTCTACATTGGCAAAACAGAGAGACAGCTTAGACAAAGAATTTATTCCCACATGTATTCTATAAGGAAGAAGGATACCAAAAATGCCCTGTTCAGACACATATTAAATTTTGGTACTGAACACAATTTTAAGTTTGGTATTTTGGAATCTGTTAAGAATAATCCTAGAGGTGGCAATATTAAAAATTACTTGCTATATAGAGAATTATGGTGGCAAGTATATACCGATGCCACTACCTTGCCTGGCATTAATGATTATCTTTCAATCAAACCTTTACTTTTAATAGATTGACTTTAGCACAGTCACTTTTTAATGTTTATAGTTAGGTATAAGATCAATTTAGACATACTTTTATGCTCATTATATATATATATATTTTCAGTCAGCATTGTTGTTTTTTAATGAGTATGTAATTTATTGTTATTGTCTTGAATTTTATGCAACTGATTTTAATTAGCCTGTTTTGGCGCCTTTTTCAATATATAAACTGCTGGTTCAATGAATCATGTGTTCTGATGAAGCTTGCCTCATGCAAGTGAAAGCGCTAAACCTTTTGTGTATTAAAAGAAGTTTGGATCTTCATAGCAGTTTGAATTTTTATCACTTATTGCCTGGTGTAAGCTGGATTTTTGCTGAGAGTGGAGGCAGTTAGTGTGTTGTGTAAGCGCCGTTTGTATCCAGACTCAAGTAGAAACAAAGAGCCCTATGGCTGACCAATATGGTGACCTGCTTAATTACAAAGCACTGTAAGTGAAAGCTTAACAAATGCTTTTTGTGTGTAACCTACTCTGTTTAAATGTTGAGAGAAACTGATTGCAGTCCTGTAGACACCGTTATTACATTAATATGTCAAAAATTCATGAAGGGCCAAATTGTTACCCTTCCATAAAATAACTATATCGTCCAGGTAACGTAAATATAAACTGATATGTTCTTAAAAAATACCGTTGAATATAAAATACCCTTCCCAAACTGCCATAACCACATTTGCAAAAATAGTGCCACATGGCGAGCCCATAGCAACACCTACGTGTTTCAAAAAATATTTTCTATTAAATTGAATATAGTTATTTTTAAAAACTATCTTGAACAAATCAATATATAAATTAATTTCTAACTGTGGTATCCCCTGCTCCACCAGGAACCTTTCAATAGCCTGCATACCTTCTTGATAGGGAATAACTGAAAATAAATCTTTAGTATCCACAGTTAGAAACAAAACATCTTCTGAATACTGAATATTCCTAATTAATTCCTGGAAATGCCATGAGTCCCTACAGATTTGGAACTGATTTCATAAGAACTTTTTTAACCTATCATCCAGAAACTTTGTGCAAGCATAGGTGATGGAATTACGTCCATCAACTATGGGACATAATGGAGGATCAATCTCATTTTTATGCACCTTTGGGGCCAAAAATGGTAGGAACAGTGGGAGAATTAATATTCAAATAATTATAAATATATTAATCTATCATATTTTCAAGAAACATATTGTTTAACATGATATGTATTTTTCTATATACCTCATTCAATTCATTTTTACTAATTTCCTGATATGTATCTGTGCTCAATATATTAAAAATTTGATCATTATAATCAAACACATCCATAATTACCAGCCCCCTTCCCTTATCTGGCTTCATAAAAAAAATAAAAAAATAACTATATTCAATTTAATGGCAACAAAAGCAATTATTTTAAAGAATTGGATAGTTAAATAAGGTGATGCACAAATTAGGAATAAATTACTTGAAGGTTTAGAATCGTAGCAAGGAAAGGCAACAACTTGAAAATATTACTTGAAGGTGGACAACAATCATCCAAAAAGGGGATGATGAGTAGTGGCATGTACAATTATTGTAAATATATTTATTGTGGCCAAGTTTTTAAATAAAAGGAAAGAAGTATAATGTGTAAGGCAAACATAACTGTAATTCAAGGAGTGTTGTTTATGTTGCATTGTGCCAAATGTGCCCAGCGTACTATGTACGGAAGACCACCAGAACATTAAAGAAAAGAATGTATGAGCATGTATATGCTATTAGAAAGGATATATCTACTAATGCATTGGCAAAACAAATACATTAGTACAATAACCATCATTTTAAGTTTTGTGTAATCCAAAAAATTATAGAAAACGAAAGAGGTGGTCCTTGGACTTTG